>NC_092087.1:8821060-8856060 GCF_045679555.1 Salvelinus alpinus
TAATTTGACAAAACACGTCGTTTCGGGACACGCGTTTATCACAGGATTGTGATGAATCACGATTAATCGTAAATTCAGAGTTTGCTGTAATTTAAGATTTTTATACAATAAGCATTACAATAATTGTACCGTTTTGATTTCGTGTGAAGTAACGGTTAGCAAAATTTTGGAAAATTGATAAACTCACTTTTCTTTAACCTCAAATTCAACTTGTTTTGACATCGTATTGTTGTTTTCAGCTGTTTGGTTTATGTATTTTAAATCTTTTCATGGTATTTTAAATGCCTTCAGACAATGTGTAAAAAAAAACACATTTGCACTAAAAACTACAAAAAAAAAAGAAAAACTTGAGATAACTGATTAACTCTGACAGCATGGCATAAAATAATTTGCATTTCCACATGTGTAAACATTACTACTGCAACATTAACTCCAACTTTTCACACGTGAGGAGAATTATACTAGTTCATCACCACATGTGAACTTGCAATTCCTTTTTTGAAAGTGAAATGCTTACATTTTGAGTTCTCGTACATGTGCAACTGAAATTCACATGTGAGGTGAAAACAGGGTTTTCTCTTCTGACATGTGAAAAGGTGGTGTTGACTCTAAATGTATGGTTTCACATGTCAAATTTAACCTCAACATGTGAAAACAGGAGTGTTCAACTTTCCCAAGTTCTCTCACGTCACCCCGCTCCTCCGCTCTCTCCACTGGCTTCCAGTTGAAGCTCGCATCCGCTACAAGACCATGGTGCTTGCCTACGGAGCTGTGAGGGGAACGGCACCTCCGTACCTTCAGGCTCTGATCAGGCCCTACACCCAAACAAGGGCACTGCGTTCATCCACCTCTGGCCTGCTCGCCTCCCTACCACTGAGGAAGTACAGTTCCCGCTCAGCCCAGTCAAAACTGTTTGCTGCTCTGGCACCCCAATGGTGGAACAAACTCCCTCACGACGCCAGGACAGCGGAGTCAATCACCACCTTCCGGAGACACCTGAAACCCCACCTCTTCAAGGAATACCTAGGATAGGATAAAGTAATCCTTCTGACCCCCCCCCCCCTTAAAAGATTTAGATGCACTATTGTAAAGTGGTTGTTCCACTGGATGTCATAAGGTGAATGCACCAATTTGTAAGTCGCTCTGGATAAGAGCGTCTGCTAAATGACTTAAATGTAAATGTAAATGTGAAACTGCAAATTAGATTTTTTGTTGTTGTTGTTGTTACATCCATCCCCAGTAACCCTGGAATCCCCAGTAACCATCCATCCCCAGTAACCCTGGAATCCCCAGTAACCATCCATCCCCAGTAACCCTGGAATCCCCAGTAACCATCCATCCCCAGTAACCCTGGAATCCCCAGTAACCATCCATCCCCAGTAACACTGGAATCCCCAGTAACCATCCATCCCCAGTAACCCTGGAATCCCCAGTAACCATCCATCCCCAGTAACCCTGGAATCCCCAGTAACCATCCATCCCCAGTAACCCTGGAATCCCCAGTAACCATCCATCCTCAGTAACCCTGGAATCCCCAGTAACCATCCATCCCCAGTAACCCTGGAATCCCCAGTAACCATCCATCCCCAGTAACCCTGGAATCCCCAGTAACCATCCATCCCCAGTAACCCTGGAATCCCCAGTAACCATCCATCCCCAGTAACCCTGGAATCCCCAGTAACCATCCATCCCCAGTAACCCTGGAATCCCCAGTAACCATCCATCCGCTCACTCATCTGATCACTCAGTGTGTGTGTCTGAGTGCGTGTGAGAGAATGTGTGTGTGTCTGAGTGTGTGTGTGTGTGTGTGTGTGCTACTTTATCAGTCATCATCTAGGAGGATGGATTTCATCTTATGAGAAAAAGCCAATATGTCCTCCAGGTCATGTTCATTAGGGCAGCAGAAAAAAAAAAAACGTTTTGAAATATTCTGCATCAAGAAGATGTAAATGAGAGTTTTATTCTAAGACAAGTCCACGTAGTCCCTCCTTGTTTCAGTCAATTTTCTTCCATTTTGTCGCCTAATGAACACACCCATGTTATGAGCGAAGGGCCGTAGACCTGTAATAAAATACGACTAGTAAACCAACACGAAACGTCTCAGTTCACACCATTTAACAACCGCTTTTCTGTTCTGTTTCTCTCCATTGGCAAACAGACGAATGGCACCCTATTTTCTAAATAGTGCCAATAGTAGTGCACTATATAGGGAAAAGCGTGTTATTTGGGACACAGGCTGTGTGGTTGATTGGGTTATTTTATTCAGTTGTTAATGACCATTATTGTTTACGACTGGAATTAACTTCTCTCTGGATTTACTCTGTAAACACCCCCCCCCCCCACACACACACACACACTCAGATACTGGAGGCAGAGAACATGAGCTGAAATGGTCATGGTTAATGTATCTCCTCTTCCTGGTAGTGCTGGCTGCTGAACCCTATTGAAGAAATGTTGAGAGAGATGACACATTACAGTGTAGATTGCAGAGCTCCATTGAAAAACATTCATCATAGGACACGGGTGTGTGTGTGTGTGTGTGAGAGACGTGTCTGTGATTTAAACTCTTACTTCCTAATCTGATTAATTACCTCTAAGGGATGTTTCAAGATTTATATCACACACACACACGTGCATACACACACACACACACACACACACACACACACACACACACACACACACACACACACACACACACACACACACACACACACACACACACACACACACACACACACACACACACACACACACACACACACACGCACACACACACACAGGGCACCACTAACGAGAAACATGACACACGTGTTCTGCAGACAGGCTGGACCAGAGGAGAGTGTCTGAGTTGAGACATTACAGTCCAACACAACAAAAACTCACACATTCTCTCTACAGACTCCTCATTCCATTACCACCCCCCAACCAGCCACAATATATTTATAAACAACCGACCTCTGTCCCAGGACACAGAAGACTCCCACTACACTACCTATATGCTGCCCTTTGGTTTTTCCTCTGTTTGTGTCAGTGTGTACACCCCCGTGAGACTGCAAGGTGGCTAGCATGAAAGAGGTGTGGTGACAGTGGCAAGCCAGCGTGACGATGAGGCTGTGGCTGTGCCGACGGGGGAACAGTGTGCCGACGGAGGGTCAGCAACAGACCAGCAGTTAGCCTGTAGTAGCCCAGAGCTACTGTCTAAATAAACGTTCAGAACAGCAGCTAGCCTGTAGTAGCACAGAGCTACTGTCTAAATAAAGGTTCAGACCAGCAGTTAGCCTGTAGTAGCCCAGAGCTACTGTCTAAATAAAGGTTCCGAACAGCAGTTAGCCTGTAGTAGCCCAGAGCTACTGTCTAAATAAAGGTTCAGACCAGCAGTTAGCCTGTAGTAGCCCAGAGCTACTGTCTAAATAAAGGTTCCGACCAGCAGTTAGCCTGTAGTAGCCCAGAGCTACTGTCTAAATAAAGGTTCAGACCAGCAGTTAGCCTGTAGTAGCCCAGAGCTACTGTCTAAATAAAGGTTCCGACCAGCAGTTAGCCTGTAGTAGCCCAGAGCTACTGTCTAAATAAACGTTCAGACCAGCAGTTAGCCTGTAGTAGCCCAGAGCTACTGTCTAAATAAAGGTTCCGACCAGCAGTTAGCCTGTAGTAGCCCAGAGCTACTGTCTAAATAAAGGTTCAGACCAGCAGTTAGCCTGTAGTAGCCCAGAGCTACTGTCTAAATAAAGGTTCAGACCAGCAGTTAGCCTGTAGTAGCCCAGAGCTACTGTCTAAATAAAGGTTCAGACCAGCAGTTAGCCTGTAGTAGCCCAGAGCTACTGTCTAAATAAAGGTTCAGACCAGCAGTTAGCCTGTAGTAGCCCAGAGCTACTGTCTAAATAAAGGTTCAGACCAGCAGTTAGCCTGTAGTAGCCCAGAGCTACTGTCTAAATAAAGGTTCCGACCAGCAGTTAGCCTGTAGTAGCCCAGAGCTACTGTCTAAATAAACGTTCAGACCAGCAGTTAGCCTGTAGTAGCCCAGAGCTACTGTCTAAATAAAGGTTCCGACCAGCAGTTAGCCTGTAGTAGCCCAGAGCTACTGTCTAAATAAAGGTTCCGACCAGCAGTTAGCCTGTAGTAGCCCAGAGCTACTGTCTAAATAAAGGTTCAGACCAGCAGTTAGCCTGTAGTAGCCCAGAGCTACTGTCTAAATAAAGGTTCCGACCAGCAGCTAGCCTGTAGTAGCCCAGAGATACTGTCTAAATAAAGGTTCCGACCAGCAGTTAGCCTGTAGTAGCCCAGAGCTACTGTCTAAATAAAGGTTCAGACCAGCAGTTAGCCTGTAGTAGCCCAGAGCTACTGTCTAAATAAAGGTTCAGACCAGCAGTTAGCCTGTAGTAGCCCAGAGCTACTGTCTAAATAAAGGTTCAGATCAGCAGTTAGCTTGTAGTAGCCCAGAGCTACTGTCTAAATAAAGGTTCCGACCAGCAGCTAGCCTGTAGTAGCCCAGAGCTACTGTCTAAATAAAGGTTCAGACCAGCAGTTAGCCTGTAGTAGCCCAGAGCTACTGTCTAAATAAACGTTCAGACCAGCAGTTAGCCTGTAGTAGCCCAGAGCTACTGTCTAAATAAAGGTTCCGACCAGCAGTTAGCCTGTAGTAGCCCAGAGCTACTGTCTAAATAAACGTTCAGACCAGCAGTTAGCCTGTAGTAGCCCAGAGCTACTGTCTAAATAAAGGTTCCGACCAGCAGTTAGCCTGTAGTAGCCCAGAGCTACTGTCTAAATAAAGGTTCAGACCAGCAGCTAGCCTGTAGTAGCCCAGAGCTACTGTCTAAATAAAGGTTCAGACCAGCAGTTAGCCTGTAGTAGCCCAGAGCTACTGTCTAAATAAAGGCTCAGACCAGCAGTTAGCCTGTAGTAGCCCAGAGCTACTGTCTAAATAAAGGTTCAGACCAGCAGTTAGCCTGTAGTAGCCCAGAGCTACTGTCTAAATAAAGGTTCCGAAAAGCAGTTAGCCTGTAGTAGCCCAGAGCTACTGTCTAAATAAACGTTCAGACCAGCAGTTAGCCTGTAGTAGCCCAGAGCTACTGTCTAAATAAACGTTCAGACCAGCAGTTAGCCTGTAGTAGCCCAGAGCTACTGTCTAAATAAAGGTTCCGACCAGCAGTTAGCCTGTAGTAGCCCAGAGCTACTGTCTAAATAAAGGTTCCGACCAGCAGTTAGCCTGTAGTAGCCCAGAGCTACTGTCTAAATAAAGGTTCCGACCAGCAGTTAGCCTGTAGTAGCCCAGAGCTACTGTCTAAATAAAGGTTCCGACCAGCAGTTAGCCTGTAGTAGCCCAGAGCTACTGTCTAAATAAAGGTTCAGACCAGCAGTTAGCCTGTAGTAGCCCAGAGCTACTGTCTAAATAAAGGTTCCGACCAGCAGTTAGCCTGTAGTAGCCCAGAGCTACTGTCTAAATAAACGTTCAGACCAGCAGTTAGCCTGTAGTAGCCCAGAGCTACTGTCTAAATAAAGGTTCCGACCAGCAGTTAGCCTGTAGTAGCCCAGAGCTACTGTCTAAATAAAGGTTCAGACCAGCAGCTAGCCTGTAGTAGCCCAGAGCTACTGTCTAAATAAAGGTTCAGACCAGCAGTTAGCCTGTAGTAGCCCAGAGCTACTGTCTAAATAAACGTTCAGAACAGCAGCTAGCCTGTAGTAGCACAGAGCTACTGTCTAAATAAAGGTTCAGACCAGCAGTTAGCCTGTAGTAGCCCAGAGCTACTGTCTAAATAAAGGTTCCGACCAGCAGTTAGCCTGTAGTAGCCCAGAGCAACTGTCTAAATAAAGGTTCAGACCAGCAGTTAGCCTGTAGTAGCCCAGAGCTACTGTCTAAATAAAGGTTCCGACCAGCAGTTAGCCTGTAGTAGCCCAGAGCTACTGTCTAAATAAAGGTTCAGACCAGCAGTTAGCCTGTAGTAGCCCAGAGCTACTGTCTAAATAAAGGTTCCGACCAGCAGTTAGCCTGTAGTAGCCCAGAGCTACTGTCTAAATAAACGTTCAGACCAGCAGTTAGCCTGTAGTAGCCCAGAGCTACTGTCTAAATAAAGGTTCCGACCAGCAGTTAGCCTGTAGTAGCCCAGAGCTACTGTCTAAATAAAGGTTCAGACCAGCAGCTAGCCTGTAGTAGCCCAGAGCTACTGTCTAAATAAAGGTTCAGACCAGCAGTTAGCCTGTAGTAGCCCAGAGCTACTGTCTAAATAAAGGTTCAGACCAGCAGTTAGCCTGTAGTAGCCCAGAGCTACTGTCTAAATAAAGGTTCAGACCAGCAGTTAGCCTGTAGTAGCCCAGAGCTACTGTCTAAATAAAGGTTCAGACCAGCAGTTAGCCTGTAGTAGCCCAGAGCTACTGTCTAAAAAAAGGTTCCGACCAGCAGTTAGCCTGTAGTAGCCCAGAGCTACTGTCTAAATAAACGTTCAGACCAGCAGTTAGCCTGTAGTAGCCCAGAGCTACTGTCTAAATAAAGGTTCCGACCAGCAGTTAGCCTGTAGTAGCCCAGAGCTACTGTCTAAATAAAGGTTCCGACCAGCAGTTAGCCTGTAGTAGCCCAGAGCTACTGTCTAAATAAAGGTTCAGACCAGCAGTTAGCCTGTAGTAGCCCAGAGCTACTGTCTAAATAAAGGTTCCGACCAGCAGCTAGCCTGTAGTAGCCCAGAGATACTGTCTAAATAAAGGTTCCGACCAGCAGTTAGCCTGTAGTAGCCCAGAGCTACTGTCTAAATAAAGGTTCAGACCAGCAGTTAGCCTGTAGTAGCCCAGAGCTACTGTCTAAATAAAGGTTCAGACCAGCAGTTAGCCTGTAGTAGCCCAGAGCTACTGTCTAAATAAAGGTTCAGATCAGCAGTTAGCTTGTAGTAGCCCAGAGCTACTGTCTAAATAAAGGTTCCGACCAGCAGCTAGCCTGTAGTAGCCCAGAGCTACTGTCTAAATAAAGGTTCAGACCAGCAGTTAGCCTGTAGTAGCCCAGAGCTACTGTCTAAATAAACGTTCAGACCAGCAGTTAGCCTGTAGTAGCCCAGAGCTACTGTCTAAATAAAGGTTCCGACCAGCAGTTAGCCTGTAGTAGCCCAGAGCTACTGTCTAAATAAACGTTCAGACCAGCAGTTAGCCTGTAGTAGCCCAGAGCTACTGTCTAAATAAAGGTTCCGACCAGCAGTTAGCCTGTAGTAGCCCAGAGCTACTGTCTAAATAAAGGTTCAGACCAGCAGCTAGCCTGTAGTAGCCCAGAGCTACTGTCTAAATAAAGGTTCAGACCAGCAGTTAGCCTATAGTAGCCCAGAGCTACTGTCTAAATAAAGGCTCAGACCAGCAGTTAGCCTGTAGTAGCCCAGAGCTACTGTCTAAATAAAGGTTCAGACCAGCAGTTAGCCTGTAGTAGCCCAGAGCTACTGTCTAAATAAAGGTTCCGAAAAGCAGTTAGCCTGTAGTAGCCCAGAGCTACTGTCTAAATAAACGTTCAGACCAGCAGTTAGCCTGTAGTAGCCCAGAGCTACTGTCTAAATAAACGTTCAGACCAGCAGTTAGCCTGTAGTAGCCCAGAGCTACTGTCTAAATAAAGGTTCCGACCAGCAGTTAGCCTGTAGTAGCCCAGAGCTACTGTCTAAATAAAGGTTCCGACCAGCAGTTAGCCTGTAGTAGCCCAGAGCTACTGTCTAAATAAAGGTTCCGACCAGCAGTTAGCCTGTAGTAGCCCAGAGCTACTGTCTAAATAAAGGTTCCGACCAGCAGTTAGCCTGTAGTAGCCCAGAGCTACTGTCTAAATAAAGGTTCAGACCAGCAGTTAGCCTGTAGTAGCCCAGAGCTACTGTCTAAATAAAGGTTCCGACCAGCAGTTAGCCTGTAGTAGCCCAGAGCTACTGTCTAAATAAACGTTCAGACCAGCAGTTAGCCTGTAGTAGCCCAGAGCTACTGTCTAAATAAAGGTTCCGACCAGCAGTTAGCCTGTAGTAGCCCAGAGCTACTGTCTAAATAAAGGTTCAGACCAGCAGCTAGCCTGTAGTAGCCCAGAGCTACTGTCTAAATAAAGGTTCAGACCAGCAGTTAGCCTGTAGTAGCCCAGAGCTACTGTCTAAATAAAGGTTCAGACCAGCAGTTAGCCTGTAGTAGCCCAGAGCTACTGTCTAAATAAAGGTTCAGACCAGCAGTTAGCCTGTAGTAGCCCAGAGCTACTGTCTAAATAAAGGTTCAGACCAGCAGTTAGCCTGTAGTAGCCCAGAGCTACTGTCTAAATAAAGGTTCCGACCAGCAGTTAGCCTGTAGTAGCCCAGAGCTACTGTCTAAATAAACGTTCAGACCAGCAGTTAGCCTGTAGTAGCCCAGAGCTACTGTCTAAATAAAGGTTCCGACCAGCAGTTAGCCTGTAGTAGCCCAGAGCTACTGTCTAAATAAAGGTTCCGACCAGCAGTTAGCCTGTAGTAGCCCAGAGCTACTGTCTAAATAAAGGTTCAGACCAGCAGTTAGCCTGTAGTAGCCCAGAGCTACTGTCTAAATAAAGGTTCCGACCAGCAGCTAGCCTGTAGTAGCCCAGAGATACTGTCTAAATAAAGGTTCCGACCAGCAGTTAGCCTGTAGTAGCCCAGAGCTACTGTCTAAATAAAGGTTCAGACCAGCAGTTAGCCTGTAGTAGCCCAGAGCTACTGTCTAAATAAAGGTTCAGACCAGCAGTTAGCCTGTAGTAGCCCAGAGCTACTGTCTAAATAAAGGTTCAGATCAGCAGTTAGCTTGTAGTAGCCCAGAGCTACTGTCTAAATAAAGGTTCCGACCAGCAGCTAGCCTGTAGTAGCCCAGAGCTACTGTCTAAATAAAGGTTCAGACCAGCAGTTAGCCTGTAGTAGCCCAGAGCTACTGTCTAAATAAACGTTCAGACCAGCAGTTAGCCTGTAGTAGCCCAGAGCTACTGTCTAAATAAAGGTTCCGACCAGCAGTTAGCCTGTAGTAGCCCAGAGCTACTGTCTAAATAAACGTTCAGACCAGCAGTTAGCCTGTAGTAGCCCAGAGCTACTGTCTAAATAAAGGTTCCGACCAGCAGTTAGCCTGTAGTAGCCCAGAGCTACTGTCTAAATAAAGGTTCAGACCAGCAGCTAGCCTGTAGTAGCCCAGAGCTACTGTCTAAATAAAGGTTCAGACCAGCAGTTAGCCTGTAGTAGCCCAGAGCTACTGTCTAAATAAAGGCTCAGACCAGCAGTTAGCCTGTAGTAGCCCAGAGCTACTGTCTAAATAAAGGTTCAGACCAGCAGTTAGCCTGTAGTAGCCCAGAGCTACTGTCTAAATAAAGGTTCCGAAAAGCAGTTAGCCTGTAGTAGCCCAGAGCTACTGTCTAAATAAAAGTTCAGACCAGCAGTTAGCCTGTAGTAGCCCAGAGCTACTGTCTAAATAAACGTTCAGACCAGCAGTTAGCCTGTAGTAGCCCAGAGCTACTGTCTAAATAAAGGTTCCGACCAGCAGTTAGCCTGTAGTAGCCCAGAGCTACTGTCTAAATAAAGGTTCCGACCAGCAGTTAGCCTGTAGTAGCCCAGAGCTACTGTCTAAATAAAGGTTCAGACCAGCAGCTAGCCTGTAGTAGCCCAGAGCTACTGTCTAAATAAAGGTTCCGACCAGCAGTTAGCCTGTAGTAGCCCAGAGCTACTGTCTAAATAAACGTTCAGACCAGCAGTTAGCCTGTAGTAGCCCAGAGCTACTGTCTAAATAAAGGTTCCGACCAGCAGTTAGCCTGTAGTAGCCCAGAGCTACTGTCTAAATAAAGGTTCAGACCAGCAGCTAGCCTGTAGTAGCCCAGAGCTACTGTCTAAATAAAGGTTCAGACCAGCAGTTAGCCTGTAGTAGCCCAGAGCTACTGTCTAAATAAAGGTTCAGACCAGCAGTTAGCCTGTAGTAGCCCAGAGCTACTGTCTAAATAAAGGTTCAGACCAGCAGTTAGCCTGTAGTAGCCCAGAGCTACTGTCTAAATAAAGGTTCAGACCAGCAGTTAGCCTGTAGTAGCCCAGAGCTACTGTCTAAATAAAGGTTCCGACCAGCAGTTAGCCTGTAGTAGCCCAGAGCTACTGTCTAAATAAACGTTCAGACCAGCAGTTAGCCTGTAGTAGCCCAGAGCTACTGTCTAAATAAAGGTTCCGACCAGCAGTTAGCCTGTAGTAGCCCAGAGCTACTGTCTAAATAAAGGTTCCGACCAGCAGTTAGCCTGTAGTAGCCCAGAGCTACTGTCTAAATAAAGGTTCAGACCAGCAGTTAGCCTGTAGTAGCCCAGAGCTACTGTCTAAATAAAGGTTCCGACCAGCAGCTAGCCTGTAGTAGCCCAGAGATACTGTCTAAATAAAGGTTCCGACCAGCAGTTAGCCTGTAGTAGCCCAGAGCTACTGTCTAAATAAAGGTTCAGACCAGCAGTTAGCCTGTAGTAGCCCAGAGCTACTGTCTAAATAAAGGTTCAGACCAGCAGTTAGCCTGTAGTAGCCCAGAGCTACTGTCTAAATAAAGGTTCAGATCAGCAGTTAGCTTGTAGTAGCCCAGAGCTACTGTCTAAATAAAGGTTCCGACCAGCAGCTAGCCTGTAGTAGCCCAGAGCTACTGTCTAAATAAAGGTTCAGACCAGCAGTTAGCCTGTAGTAGCCCAGAGCTACTGTCTAAATAAACGTTCAGACCAGCAGTTAGCCTGTAGTAGCCCAGAGCTACTGTCTAAATAAAGGTTCCGACCAGCAGTTAGCCTGTAGTAGCCCAGAGCTACTGTCTAAATAAACGTTCAGACCAGCAGTTAGCCTGTAGTAGCCCAGAGCTACTGTCTAAATAAAGGTTCCGACCAGCAGTTAGCCTGTAGTAGCCCAGAGCTACTGTCTAAATAAAGGTTCAGACCAGCAGCTAGCCTGTAGTAGCCCAGAGCTACTGTCTAAATAAAGGTTCAGACCAGCAGTTAGCCTGTAGTAGCCCAGAGCTACTGTCTAAATAAAGGCTCAGACCAGCAGTTAGCCTGTAGTAGCCCAGAGCTACTGTCTAAATAAAGGTTCAGACCAGCAGTTAGCCTGTAGTAGCCCAGAGCTACTGTCTAAATAAAGGTTCCGAAAAGCAGTTAGCCTGTAGTAGCCCAGAGCTACTGTCTAAATAAACGTTCAGACCAGCAGTTAGCCTGTAGTAGCCCAGAGCTACTGTCTAAATAAACGTTCAGACCAGCAGTTAGCCTGTAGTAGCCCAGAGCTACTGTCTAAATAAAGGTTCCGACCAGCAGTTAGCCTGTAGTAGCCCAGAGCTACTGTCTAAATAAAGGTTCCGACCAGCAGTTAGCCTGTAGTAGCCCAGAGCTACTGTCTAAATAAAGGTTCCGACCAGCAGTTAGCCTGTAGTAGCCCAGAGCTACTGTCTAAATAAAGGTTCCGACCAGCAGTTAGCCTGTAGTAGCCCAGAGCTACTGTCTAAATAAAGGTTCAGACCAGCAGTTAGCCTGTAGTAGCCCAGAGCTACTGTCTAAATAAAGGTTCCGACCAGCAGTTAGCCTGTAGTAGCCCAGAGCTACTGTCTAAATAAACGTTCAGACCAGCAGTTAGCCTGTAGTAGCCCAGAGCTACTGTCTAAATAAAGGTTCCGACCAGCAGTTAGCCTGTAGTAGCCCAGAGCTACTGTCTAAATAAAGGTTCAGACCAGCAGCTAGCCTGTAGTAGCCCAGAGCTACTGTCTAAATAAAGGTTCAGACCAGCAGTTAGCCTGTAGTAGCCCAGAGCTACTGTCTAAATAAAGGTTCAGACCAGCAGTTAGCCTGTAGTAGCCCAGAGCTACTGTCTAAATAAAGGTTCAGACCAGCAGTTAGCCTGTAGTAGCCCAGAGCTACTGTCTAAATAAAGGTTCAGACCAGCAGTTAGCCTGTAGTAGCCCAGAGCTACTGTCTAAATAAAGGTTCCGACCAGCAGTTAGCCTGTAGTAGCCCAGAGCTACTGTCTAAATAAACGTTCAGACCAGCAGTTAGCCTGTAGTAGCCCAGAGCTACTGTCTAAATAAAGGTTCCGACCAGCAGTTAGCCTGTAGTAGCCCAGAGCTACTGTCTAAATAAAGGTTCCGACCAGCAGTTAGCCTGTAGTAGCCCAGAGCTACTGTCTAAATAAAGGTTCAGACCAGCAGTTAGCCTGTAGTAGCCCAGAGCTACTGTCTAAATAAAGGTTCCGACCAGCAGCTAGCCTGTAGTAGCCCAGAGATACTGTCTAAATAAAGGTTCCGACCAGCAGTTAGCCTGTAGTAGCCCAGAGCTACTGTCTAAATAAAGGTTCAGACCAGCAGTTAGCCTGTAGTAGCCCAGAGCTACTGTCTAAATAAAGGTTCAGACCAGCAGTTAGCCTGTAGTAGCCCAGAGCTACTGTCTAAATAAAGGTTCAGATCAGCAGTTAGCTTGTAGTAGCCCAGAGCTACTGTCTAAATAAAGGTTCCGACCAGCAGCTAGCCTGTAGTAGCCCAGAGCTACTGTCTAAATAAAGGTTCAGACCAGCAGTTAGCCTGTAGTAGCCCAGAGCTACTGTCTAAATAAACGTTCAGACCAGCAGTTAGCCTGTAGTAGCCCAGAGCTACTGTCTAAATAAAGGTTCCGACCAGCAGTTAGCCTGTAGTAGCCCAGAGCTACTGTCTAAATAAACGTTCAGACCAGCAGTTAGCCTGTAGTAGCCCAGAGCTACTGTCTAAATAAAGGTTCCGACCAGCAGTTAGCCTGTAGTAGCCCAGAGCTACTGTCTAAATAAAGGTTCAGACCAGCAGCTAGCCTGTAGTAGCCCAGAGCTACTGTCTAAATAAAGGTTCAGACCAGCAGTTAGCCTGTAGTAGCCCAGAGCTACTGTCTAAATAAAGGCTCAGACCAGCAGTTAGCCTGTAGTAGCCCAGAGCTACTGTCTAAATAAAGGTTCAGACCAGCAGTTAGCCTGTAGTAGCCCAGAGCTACTGTCTAAATAAAGGTTCCGAAAAGCAGTTAGCCTGTAGTAGCCCAGAGCTACTGTCTAAATAAACGTTCAGACCAGCAGTTAGCCTGTAGTAGCCCAGAGCTACTGTCTAAATAAACGTTCAGACCAGCAGTTAGCCTGTAGTAGCCCAGAGCTACTGTCTAAATAAAGGTTCCGACCAGCAGTTAGCCTGTAGTAGCCCAGAGCTACTGTCTAAATAAAGGTTCCGACCAGCAGTTAGCCTGTAGTAGCCCAGAGCTACTGTCTAAATAAAGGTTCCGACCAGCAGTTAGCCTGTAGTAGCCCAGAGCTACTGTCTAAATAAAGGTTCAGACCAGCAGTTAGCCTGTAGTAGCCCAGAGCTACTGTCTAAATAAAGGTTCCGACCAGCAGCTAGCCTGTAGTAGCCCAGAGATACTGTCTAAATAAAGGTTCCGACCAGCAGTTAGCCTGTAGTAGCCCAGAGCTACTGTCTAAATAAAGGTTCAGACCAGCAGTTAGCCTGTAGTAGCCCAGAGCTACTGTCTAAATAAAGGTTCAGACCAGCAGTTAGCCTGTAGTAGCCCAGAGCTACTGTCTAAATAAAGGTTCAGATCAGCAGTTAGCTTGTAGTAGCCCAGAGCTACTGTCTAAATAAAGGTTCCGACCAGCAGCTAGCCTGTAGTAGCCCAGAGCTACTGTCTAAATAAAGGTTCAGACCAGCAGTTAGCCTGTAGTAGCCCAGAGCTACTGTCTAAATAAACGTTCAGACCAGCAGTTAGCCTGTAGTAGCCCAGAGCTACTGTCTAAATAAACGTTCAGACCAGCAGTTAGCCTGTAGTAGCCCAGAGCTACTGTCTAAATAAAGGTTCAGACCAGCAGTTAGCCTGTAGTAGCCCAGAGCTACTGTCTAAATAAAGGTTCCGATCAGCAGTTAGCCTGTAGTAGCCCAGAGCTACTGTCTAAATAAAGGTTCAGACCAGCAGTAGCTCTGTAGTAGCCCAGAGCTACTGTCTAAATAAAGGTTCCGACCAGCAGTTAGCCTGTAGTAGCCCAGAGCTACTGTCTAAATAAACGTTCAGACCAGCAGTTAGCCTGTAGTAGCCCAGAGCTACTGTCTAAATAAAGGTTCAGACCAGCAGTTAGCCTGTAGTAGCCCAGAGCTACTGTCTAAATAAAGGTTCAGACCAGCAGTTAGCCTGTAGTAGCCCAGAGCTACTGTCTAAATAAAGGTTCAGACCAGCAGTTAGCCTGTAGTAGCCCAGAGCTACTGTCTAAATAAACGTTCAGACCAGCAGCTAGCCTGTAGTAGCCCAGAGCTACTGTCTAAATAAAGGTTCACACCAGCAGCTAGCCTGTAGTAGCCCTGTAGTATGCTGTGTTCTGTGGGGTTATAGACCACCCAGCTGGTATGCTGTGTTCTGTGGGGTTATAGACCACCCATCTGGTATGCTGTGTTCTGTGGGGTTACAGACCACCCAGCTGGTATGCTGTGGGGTTATAGACCACCCAGCTGGAATGCTGTGTTCTGTGGGGTTATAGACCACCCAGCTGGTATGCTGTGTTCTGTGGGGTTATAGACCACACAGCTGGTATGCTGTGTTCTGTGGGGTTATAGACCACCCAGCTGGTATGCTGTGTTCTGTGGGGTTATAGACCACCCAGCTGGTATGCTGTGTTCTGTGGGGGTTTAGACCACCCAGCTGGTATGCTGTGTTCTGTGGGGGTTTAGACCACCCAGCTGGTATGCTGTGTTCTGTGGGGTTATAGAGCTTAAGTTTGTCCACGTTTGTCCAAATGTCGAGTTTTGATGGTTAAGTTTACATTTACATTTACATTTAAGTCATTTAGCAGACGCTCTTATCCAGAGCGACTTACAAATTGGAAAGTTCATACATATTCATCCTGGTCCCCCCGTGGGGAATGAACCCACAACCCTGGCGTTGCAAGCGCCATGCTCTACCAACTGAGCCACACGGGACCAGTTTAGGCATTCATTCTGACTGGTTAAGGTTTAAGGTTTGGGGGTCAAGTTTAGCCATTAATTCCAAATGATTAAAGGGACAATTCACGCCTCCCGAGTGGCGCAGCGGTCTAAGGTGCTGCATCGCAGTGCTAGAGGCGTCACTACAGACCCGGGTTCGATCTCATGCTGTGTCGCAGCCGGCCGCGACCGGGAGAGTCGAGGCGGAGCACAATTGACCCAGCGTCACCTGGGTTAGGCCGGCCGGGATGTCCTTGTCCCATCGCGCTCCAGTGACTCCTCGTGGCGTGCCGGGCACATGCACGCTGACTTCGGGTTGTATGGTGTTTCCTCCGACACATTGGTGCTTCCGGGTTAAACGAGCAGTGCGGCTTGGAAGGGTCGTCTTTCAGAGGACGCGTGGAGGGTCGTGTTTCAGAGGACGCATGGATCTCAACCTTTGCCTCTCCCGAGTCCGTACGGGAGTTGCAGCGATGGGACACGACTGTAACTACCAATTGGATACCATGAAATTGGGAAGAAAAAAGGGACGATTCACAGCTAGAATATATTTGCAGTGTTTTTCCAGTCTCCCTATATTATGAGAGGTGTTTCAGACATAATTATGCACCATAGTGGTATTTTTGAATTTTCTGTGTTTCTTTTCTCCCAAAGAGCTAACAATATCGATAGCACAATGAAGTTGTGAGCATACTAGTCTTCTGTATTATACTAAAACATCAGTCTAACTGAATATGGACGTTGTGTTGCTTGAATGTTCCAGGCAGGTTCCAGAATGTTCTTCAGCTGGTGAACCTCGTCTTGTTTTGGGCAATGGCAGCTGGTTTTCATGAGATCCATGACCTTGGACTCATATACTATATATACACTGTACACTTTGTCTCTTGCTAGCCCCATGCAGTCAATTTCCTCTTCAGAGTCAGATGATGTTCAGTTTGAGCTCGTTCTCGGTTGAAAGCTTTCATCCAATGTGTCTACAGTATCTGTACTACTAAAGCTGGCGTGAAGGTCATTATCATTAGCAGGAGGATTAGTCTGTAGGACATTTTACTACTTTGTCCCCATCAACACACACTCAAACAAGGTATTATATCCACCCATCCCCCTCGTGTCAATAGATCATGCATAACCTCCAGAAAACAGTCAGTCACCCACGTCATCCCCTCCTAAATTACACTGCTTTTCTCCAATTTAGACATCAAGCTTTGCATAAACAATCAACTAAGCCTCCATAATACAGATAATTACCGTAGAAGTTGTAGTCTATTTAAAAACACACCCACTATGACAACAAGACACGGATCGTGTTCATGCCTAGCTGCAGTATATTTTATTGCTCATCGTGGGGTCATGGAAGATTAACAAAGGTGATTTACACTCGTTTCTGTTGCTGAGCTTAATGCAGATGTTGATATGGTCGGAATTTTGTAAATCGAACACGTAGGCCAAGAAAGGTTAGCCTCTGCGATAGTTAGTTAGCTAGCTAATGGTTAGATACAGTCCGGTAGGCTGTAGCTAACGTAACTTAGCGTAGCTACGGTTAGCTTGCAAATCACATCGTCAGATAGAAAAATTGATAATTTCATTGATTTGCTTTAGAATGTCTAGCCAGCTTATTATGAAACCTCTCCAGATTTTGGTTTAGATAAACAAATGTAGTTCGCTAGCTAGCTAAGTAAACTATCGACTTCTCAGTAAGGTAACCAATTAAATGTGTTTGCTCGTAGTTTGCACATCCAGGTACTGAGCACCACACCACGACTAAACTTTAGTTGTTCTCGACACAAAAAAATACAAATATAATAGTTCTTCGCAAGCTGATGTTCTATGAACGAGTGGCTGGTCCAGTGAGTAACTGTAGTTAGCCGTTGACACCCATTCTCAACTGGATCCACCTCGACAGGGGTAGTACTACGTCCTGAAATCGCTATGAATTCTGGATGTTGTGGTTTGTTTACAACCAGGAAATGTTGATGGGTCCGTCTCTACCAGTGATGCGGAAATACTTGTATTTGCGTGTAGTGAAGAAATTCAACATTTTTCTTGGAGACATATTATATGTTAATAACCTATTAACGTACATATATAGTGAAAGAGCAGCGGAGAAATGCCCCTTTATGGTAATGGTTAAGGTTTTGTATAGGGTAAAACCAATCGAGCGCCTAGCATTGGGATTGAACCCTGGAGCTCGCGGCTTACGCCTATCCGCCATCCCTGCTCACAACGCCCCCACAACGCCCCTGTTCACAACGAGCCTACTCGATGGTATTAGCGCTCACTGTTGCCCCTAGCGGCCAGTGATGAAGGCATCTGCTGACATCCTGGGAACCTGGACAAACTTTGACTAGTGCATTAGATCTGGAGTGACCTGGCTGCTCAACTCTTCGTTTGTCATGTTCCCTTCTTCTCATCGTTCCTCCCTCTCTAGCACCCCATCTTGTCTGTCCGTAGGTGGCAGCGAGTGAATGACTGAGCTAGATTACTGATGCTAGGGTTGGGAGATTGGTGAGTGTAGTTTCCTGGCTGTAACTGATTGGTGAGTGTGTTTTCCTGAATGTGACTGTTTGGTAAATGTGTGTTTTTCTGATTGGTGAATGTGTTTTCCTGGCTGTAACTGATTGGTGAATGTCTTTTCCTTATTGTAACTGATTGGTGAATGTCTTTTCCTGGCTGTTACTGATTGGTGAGTGTGTTTTTCTGGCTGTAACTGATTGGTGAGTGTGTTTTGCTGTGTGTACTCCTCCTGTCTGTATCTCACAGCACCCCGGGGAAGAACAGAAGCCTTTACGGTACAGTATTATACAGTATGACAGTGATGCATTATAAAGGGGCTATGGTCTAGTCATTACCCTTTCATCCTGTCATCCATTACCCGTAGGCCGTCACCATTTATCAACACACACACACACACACACACACACACACACACACACACACACACACACACACACACACACACACACACACACACACACACACACACACACACACACACACACACACACACACACACACACACACATGTGTCAGGACAGGTATCTCTGGAGACATGCTAGCGGCTCTAATGGAATTTCTCCGCCGTCAATCCAGACACAGTGATGCACAGTTGCAATATCACAGCCCCGCACCTTGTGTGAGTGTGTGTGTGTGTGTGTGTGTGTGTGTGTGTGTGTGTGTGTGTGTGTGTGTGTGTGTGTGTGTGTGTGTGTGTGTGTGTGTGTGTGTGTGTGTGTGTTATATATGTGTGTGTGTGTGATGCTTTTGAAGTAGTGTTAGTTCTGCCACTGTGCACCACATGGCTTTGAGACACAGAACAGCTGTATGTGTACAGTATCACAGAGGTTACCTGTTTATGTTGCCTTGGGTCTCTCCTTGTGTAGTGTTGTGTTGTCTCTCTCGTCGTGATGTGTGTTTTGTCCTATTTGTATTTATTTTATATTTTTAATTCCAGGCCCCCGTCCCCATCAGGAGGCCTTTTGCCTTTTGGTAGGCCATCATTGTAAATAAGAATTTGTTCTCAACTGACTTGCCTAGTTAAATAATTTTTTTTTTTTTTTAACCTTTTAACCATTTAACTTTGCAAGTCAGTTAAGAACAAATTCTTATTTACAATGACGGCCTACCCCGGCCAAACCCTAACCCGGACGATGCTGGGCCAATTGTGCGCCGCCCTATGGGACTCCCAATCACGGCCGGTTGTGATACAGCCTGGAACTGAACCAGGGTCTGTAGTGACGCCTTTAGAACTGAAATGCAGTGCCCTAGACCGCTGCACCACTCGGGAGCCCACATAACTTATACACTCTCTCTCCTTCCTCTCTCACACACACACACACACACACACACACACACACACACACACACACACACACACACACACACACACACACACACACACACACACACACACACACACACACACACACACACACACACACACACACACACAGTCTTGTACAGCTAACCTTGTGGGGACATACAATTCAGTCCCATTCAAAATCCTATTTTCCCTAACCCCTAACCCTAAACCTAACCTTAATCCTAACCCGTACTCTTACCCTAACCCTAACCTTAACCCTAACCCTAACCCTAACCCTAACCCTAACCTTAACCTTAACCCTAACCCTAACCCTAACACTAACCCAAAAACCTAAACTTTATCCTAACCCTAAACCTAACCCTAGCTCCTAACCCTAACCCTACAACTAACCCTAGCTCCTAACCTTAATATTTAACTTAATTCTAACCCTAAGACTAATTCTAACCTTAACCCTAAACCCCCTAGAAATAGCATTTGACCTTGTGGGGACTAACAAAATGTCCCCAGTTGGTCAATTTTTACTTTGTTTACTATTCTTGTAGGGACTTCTGGTCCCCACAAGAATAGTTAAACACGTCCACACACACACACACACACACACACACACACACACACACACACACACACACACACACACACACACACACACACACACACACACACACACACACACACACACACACACACACACACACGTGAATACATGGAATATGAAAGTACTTTTAAATCCAACGTTTCTGTGAATTCCTTCAAAAGTAGAACATTGTTATCAAACCAGAACAAACTGAAGGTCTCAGTGACTTTATCTACCACCATAAATTCCTCTCTAAGAGCTGTGTCTCTTTATCAGTGTGTGTTCGTGTGTGTGTGTGTGTGTGTGTGTGTGTGTGTGTGTGTGTGTGTGTGTGTGTGTGTGTGTGTGTGTGTGTGTGTGTGTGTGTGTGTGTGTGTGTGTGTGTGTGTGTGTGTGTGTGTGTTCGTGTGTGTGTGTGTCAGGTCTGGATAATCCTGATTTAACAGGCTCGAGGCAGGTCATTGGACATAGAGGTAACAATAAGAGAGACCCTTCTCTCACAGAAAGAGAGAGCGAGACAGCGAGAGAGAGAGAGAGAGAGGTAAGGTATACCTATGGGCAAACATTAGCTCCTTGCTAACAGAGAACCCTTTATTGCTCTGTCACAATGACCGATTCACCTGTCCTCCAACTCATCCCACTAACACAATAACTGGAGGATATTCACTACAGGATGAATGGACTCAACATGTTCCAGGGAAACCACTTACACAGCACACCTGGATGCATTGCAGGAGGCAAGTTGATACCTCAGAGGGACAATGGAGAGGAAGTACTTGTTGACATACAATTATATTTCCCACGCTCGTGTCAATTGTTGATTTAAGCTTATGTTTCGGATTCATTTGACTGCCAGTGTTTTTATACCATTCAGAGTATTAGGGGAAGGGAGGGGAGGAAGTGGGAGAAGAGGGGAGAAAGTGGGAAAAGAGGGGAGAAAGTGGGAAAAGAGAGGGGAGAAAGTGGGATGAGAGGGGGAAGAAGTGGGAGAAGAGGGGAGAAAGTGGGAAAAGAGGGGAAAAAGTGTGAAAAGAGAGGGGAGGAAGTGGGAAAAGAGAGGGAAGAGAGGTTAGGAAGTATTGCAATGCTCTCCTGTATGGACTTCCTGCCAGATCCAAAACACAAATCCTTATTTCAGAAACAACATTCACAATAACTTTTGGAAAATATTCAGACCCCTTGACTTTTTCCAAATTCTATTACGTGACAGCCTTATTCTAAAATGTATTAAATTACTTTTTTTCCTCATCAATCTACACACAATACCCCATAATGACAAAGCGAAAAATGGTCTTTAGAATTAATTTACATAAATAGTCAGACCCTTTCCTATGAGACACGAAATTAAGCTCCGGTGCATCCGCTTCCATTGATCATCCTTGAGATGTTTCTACAACTTGATTGGAGTCCACCTGTGGTCAATTCTATTGATTGGACATGATTTGGAAAGGAATTATCTATAAAGCTCCGAGACAGGATTGTGTCGAGGCACAGATCTGGGGAAGGGTACCAAAAAATGTCTGCAGCATCGAAAGTCCCAAACAACACAGTGGCCACCATCATGCTTAAATGGAAGAAGTTTGGAACCACCAAGACTATTCCGAAAGCTGGCCAGCCGGCCAAACAGCAATCGGGGGAGAAGGGCCTTGGTCAGGGAGGTGACCAAGAACCCGATGGTCACTCTGACACTCTGACTCTGTTGGACAAGTTTTGCTCACAAGCAACAGAAAACAATTCCCATTTAACAACATGATCAACTTAAATGTGTCGCTATGTGTGGAGTGACTTCCGTCTGGCCACTCTACCAATCAGGCCTGATTGGTGGAGTGACTTCCGTCTGGCCACTCTACCATAAAGGCCTGATTGGTGGAGTGGCTTCCGTCTGGCCACTCTACCATAAAGGCCTGATTGGTGGAGTGGCTTCCGTCTGGCCACTCTACCATAAAGGCCTGATTGGTGGAGTGACTTCCGTCTGGCCACTCTACCATAAAGGCCTGATTGGTGGAGTGGCTTCCGTCTGGCCACTCTACCATAAAGGCCTGATGGGTGGAGTGGCTTCCGTCTGGCCACTCTACCATAAAGGCCTGATGGGTGGAGTGGCTTCCGTCTGGCCACTCTACCATAAAGGCCTGATGGGTGGAGTGCTGCTTGGTGGAATGCAACGCAGTCCACCAGAACCATGCTGAAAGGCTCGTCAAAAGCAGGTATAGGCTGCGAAGGTGTAACCGGCAGGGTTCGGTTCGGTTCACCCGTCAGCTGGCAAACGTGACAGAATCTACAGTAAACAACACCCTGTTTCAGACCAGAAGAAGAAGCTACACAAAATACTGTCATCCATCTTGTTGACCCCAAGATGGCCTATCATACTACCATTGTGAACCAACCTCATTATCTCTTGTTGGAGTGTGACTAGAACAACAATTAGAGATACACTGGGCCAATTGTCTTGCCATCTCTGTCAAAGTAACCCACACAAACTTCATTATGAAACAAAGGGTTCATACAAAAACTCTTTTAGGAGATAAACCAGTCTCAACCAGAGACTTAATGGGCTGGAGGGCTCCCACAAGAAGAAACGGATTATTCTCTCTCTCATTTTTCTGTTTCAACTTAGGACACTGAGAGACAAGGTGTCCTTTCTAAAGACACTAACGACAAGCTGCCGGATATGATGAAGCCAATCCTTGTCTTTGGGCACCGGGGAAAAAGACTGAAACATCGTAGTAGGAGGTGACTTCTCTGAATTGCTTTTTGTGTAGGGATAACTACCGGGTGCTTTGTTTGTGTAGGGATAACTACTGGGTGCTTTGTTTGTGAAGGATAACTACTGGGTGCTTTGTTTGTGTAGGGATAACTACTGGGTGCTTTGTTTGTGAAGGATAACTACTGGGTGCTTTGTTTGTGAAGGGATAACTACTGGGTGCTTTGTTTGTGAAGGATAACTACTGGGTGCTTTGTTTGTGAAGGATAACTACTGGGTGCTTTGTTTGTGAAGGATAACTACCGGGTGCTTTGTTTGTGAAGGATAACTACTGGGTGCTTTGTTTGTGAAGGGATAACTACTGGGTGCTTTGTTTGTGTAGGGATAACTACTGGGTGCTTTGTTTGTGAAGGATAACTACTGGGTGCTTTGTTTGTGAAGGGATAACTACTGGGTGCTTTGTTTGTGTAGGGATAACTACTGGGTGCTTTGTTTGTGAAGGATAACTACTGGGTGCTTTGTTTGTGAAGGGATAACTACTGGGTGCTTTGTTTGTGAAGGGATAACTACTGGGTGCTTTGTTTGTGTAGGGATAACTACTGGGTGCTTTGTTTGTGAAGGATAACTACCGGGTGCTTTGTTTGTGAAGGATAACTACTGGGTGCTTTGTTTGTGAAGGATAACTACTGGGTGCTTTGTTTGTGAAGGTCGTTTTATGTGTCAACACAAACTCAACTGTATATTATTGTGGCCCTGGCGGCACAAAATCAAAGTCGGACTGCATGGAGATGCGTGGGGACATGGTCATGACGGGTGGCCGTATTGTGGGTGTTTCAGGAATAAGGTATACATTTGACCTCCATTATCTAGGATGTGACAATGGTAAATAAATCTCTCAATTTTTGCTCATTTTTTGTACGGTCTTGCAGGCCTTCTCATGCAGCTGCAACTGCAAGTGCATTTGTAAATCATGACCCATCTTGAGTTGGGCGCTGGGATGGTGCAATTGTTGAGAAAGTGAGCTTATGGTTGTGTGGGGGTAAGGGCTGAGTGTGTGTGGGTGTACGTGTGTATCCCACAACTGTTGCGAAGGAAGAAGTAAAAGATGTTAGGGACAATAGAGGATGATCCACAGATATATATAATCCAAATCGAGGTGAGGGCGATGGAAATGCATATGGCAATTGATCTACTTCAATTCGGTAAATGGCACTGTATGCTCTTTTCAAAGAATGGATCCCAGTCGGTTCAGGGCTATGGGATACAGGGGGTCGAGGGTGGTCTGCCGGGCATTGGCATGACAAGCCATCTCGAGATGAGGCCTTTTAGCGGGTGGAATAGTAGGGACCAATTGGAGGTTTACTTAGTAGAAATGCAAATATCATGGTACAACTATATAGACACTCAATCATTATGTTACTTTTTAATAGTACGTTTACAAAAAAATATTCTGATTAAAAGTATGAAAGGTGTGTCTCATTATGGTAAGTGGTGAAATAAGTATAGCCAGTTACAATTGTAATGGCTTAGCAGATAATAAGAAAAGACGATCAGTATTTACCTGGCTAAAAGAGAAGGATTATAATATCTATTGTTTACAGGAAACCCATTCAACAGTTTTAGATGAAGTTTTGTGGAAAAAGAACTGGGGGGGCAAAATATATTTCTCCCATGGGCAAAGAAATTCAAAAGGGGTGATGGTTTTAATTAACAATACTTTTGATCCAAATGTGCAAATTGTCCAAACAGATCCTCAAGGTAGATGGATTATTTTAAATATGTTATTGGACAATAAACAAATATGGCTTGTTAACCTATACGGTCCGAATAATGATGATCCAAGCTTCTTTGAAAATATATATAAGAATTTATCAACTCTACAAGCAACACTAGACTCTATTATTATAGTGGGAGATTTTAATACTGTCTTAAATACCTCTATAGACCGGAAAGGAAATCACACTACAAACTATCACCCTCAGGCACTTAAGGAAATCATGGATATATTGGAATTAGTGGATATATGGAGACTTAAATACCCTGATTTAGTGAGATATACATGGCGGAGGCTGAATCAAGCTAGTCGTCTTGACTACTTTCTTATACCATTCTCTCTGGCACCAAAAGTTAAAAAAGTGTTGATAGGGGACAGAATGCGGTCGGATCATCACATAATTGGCATATATATTTCTCTTACAGAATTTCCACGTGGGCGAGGATATTGGAAATTTAATCAAAGTCTACTAGATGATAAATTGTTTAGAACTAGGACAGAAGATTTTATAACTGACTTTTTCAGACATAACATAGGTACAGCAGATCCCCTTATTGTATGGGACACTTTTAAGTGTGCCTTTAGAGGCCATGCAATTCAGTACTCATCTATAAAACAAAGGGAATTTAGATCAAAAGAGTCCATATTAACAAAGGAAATTGAAGGACTAACAGTACAGTTAGATAGCAATAAAAACGGTACCATAGAGGCACAGAATAAGTTAGAGGAAAAACAAAAAGAAATGGAGGAACTTATTCAAGAAAGATCCAGTGTAATATATTATAAAAATAAAGCGAACTGGATGGAATATGGGGAAAAATGCACCAAATTCTTTTTCAATCTTCAATATAGAAATGCTACCAAAAAAAATGTATTAAAACTTGTTACAAATGATGGAGTCACGCATGATTCACCAAATGATATTTTGAAAGAGGAAGTAAAGTACTTTAAGAATATATTTTCGTTTCAGGCTCCTCCATCTCCACTAACTGAAACTAATTGTATGGATTTTTTCCCTATTAATAATGTAAAATTAACATCTGTACAGAAAGACTCATGTGAAGGCCAAATTACAGAGGAGGAACTGCTTGATGCAATTGGGGCCTTTAAGGATGGGAAAACTCCAGGGCTGGATGGCATACCAGTGGAAGTATACAAAACTTTTTTTGATATACTCAAAGGACCATTATTAGCTTGTTTTAACCACTCCTATATAAATGGTAGATTATCAGACACGCAACAAGAAGGTCTGATATCGTTATTACTGAAACAGGACCCAAGTGGTATATATAAAGATCCAGTCCAATTAAAAAATTGGAGACCTCTTACACTTCAGTGTTGTGATGCAAAAATCCTAGCAAAATGCTTGGCGCATAGAATAAAAAAAGTTTTGTCAGATATTATTCATCCTAATCAGACAGGTTTTTTACACGGACGATACATTGGAGATAATATAAGGCAAGTACTGGAAACAATAGAACACTATGAAATATCGGGGACACCAGGCCTGGTTTTCATAGCTGATTTTGAAAAGGCTTTTGATAAAGTACGACTGGAGTTTATATATAAATGCCTAGAATATTTCAATTTTGGGGAATCTCTTATAAAATGGGTTAAAATTATGTATAGTAACCCTCGGTGTAAAATAGTAAATAATGGCTACATCTCAGAAAATTTTAAACTATCTAGAGGAGTAAAACAAGGTTGTCCACTATCGGCATATCTATTTATTATTGCCATCGAAATGTTAGCTGTTAAAATTAGATCAAACATTAATATTAATGGATTAGAAATCCGTGGCTTAAAAACTAAGGTGTCATTGTACGCTGATGATTCATGTTTTCTTTTAAAACCACAACTAGAGTCTCTCCAGGGCCTCATAGAGGATCTAGATACCTTTGCTATCCTCTCTGGATTAAAACCAAATTATGATAAATGTACCATATTACGTATTGGATCACTAAAAAATACACATTTTATATTGCCATGTAGTTTACCAATTAAATGGTCTGACGGAGATGTGGACATACTCGGTATAAAAATCCCAAAAGAAAGAAATGATCTCACTCCAATAAATTTTTATAGAAAGTTAGCAAAAATAGATAAGATCTTGCTACCATGGAAAGGAAAATAACTGTCTATTTGTGGAAAAATCACCCTGATTAACTCTTTAGTCATATCACAGTTTACCTATTTGCTTATGGTTTTGCCTACACCTAATGACCTGCTTTTTAAATTATATGAACAAAAAATATTCCATTTTATTTGGAACGGCAAGCCAGATAAAATTAAAAGGGCCTATTTATATAACGAATATGAATTCGGAGGGCAGAAATTATTAAATATTAAAGCATTAGACCTCTCACTAAAGGCATCAGTCATACAAAAGTTATACTTAAATCCAAACTGGTTCTCTAGTAAATTGGTACGAATGTCTCATCCTATGTTCAAGAAGGGCCTTTTTCCCTTTATTCAGATTACACCTGCTCACTTTCGGTTGTTTGAAAAGGAAATAATCACCAAAATATCCTTATTTTTTAAACAAGCCTTAGAAAGTTGGTTGCAATTTCAGTTTAATCCACCAGAAAGGACGGAACAAATAGTACAACAAATATTGTGGTTAAATTCAAATATAGTAATTGATAAAAAAACTGTATTTATCGAAGAAATGTTTAAAAAAGGTATAATTTTTGTGAATGATATCATAAATAGGACTGGTGGAGTTATGTCACACATGCAGCTAACACAGACATATGGAAATGTCTGCTCTACCCAAAATTACAACCAATTAATTGCAGCATTACCACAAAAATGGAAGAGGCAAGTAGAAGGGGAAAAAAGTAAGGAACTTGTATGTCGGCCCTGTATTAAAGAACATAAATGGTTAAAGAAAAGTGTGATAAATAAAAACATATACCAATTTCATTTAAGGACCAAAAAACTGACAGCTGTGCCATATAAATTGCAAAATAGTTGGGAAGAGATTTTCGATGTACCCGTTCCATGGCACATGGTTTATGAATTGATACGCAAAACAACGCCGGATTCAAAACTTCAAATTTTTCAATTTAAATTACTGTACAAAATTCTTGCAACTAATAGAATGTTATATATATGGGGTATACAATCTTCCCAGCTCTGCAGATTCTGTTGTGAGGAGGCAGAGTCATTAGATCATTTATTTTGGTATTGTCCATATGTAGCTCGTTTTTGGTCAGAGGTCCAGGAATGGCTGAAGAATTGCAACATTTGCCTAGAACTAACGCTACAGATAGCAATACTGGGGGATTTGAAAAGCCATAGTCAATCAATCAATAATATAATAATTATTTTAGCAAAAATGTTTATTTTTAATTTACAATCTGTAGAAGCTATGAGAATAGGAAGGTTCAAATCTTTTGTGAAGCATCACAGCACAGTTGAAAAATATATGGCAAATAAAAATCCGAAATGGATGATGTTGGAAGATAGATGGGAAGGGTTGAGTGGAACTGAAGGGTGGGACTAATAACAAGATAAACAATGTAGGGCATACGGGATCTGTGAAATGTGTATAGGTGCGGAGCTTTTGTGAAATAGCACAGTTACAAGTGGAAATAAAATTGGATGGACAACAGAAATAGAGGAAGGACTAAGAACAAACAAGAGAGAACTATTATAAAGTAGACTGTGTCTGTAAAATGGGTATAAGATGTATAAATTGAAGGTAAAAGCAGAAGTGTTTATTAGTTTACTCCAATTGGGGAGCGGTGGTAGGGTTGCGGGGAATAATAATAAAGGTATATTCTTTAAAAAAGTATGTATGTCTATATAGGTATGTGTATGTATATATGTGTATATGTATGCATGCGTGTATGGATATATATATTTACCCCCAAAAATATGGGGGATTGGAAATGATGCAGACAATTACATTGGAAGCAACATTCTTTCCGCAATATTAAGCTGATCCACCCCTAAAAAAAAAAAAATACAAAATAAATAAAAATAAACTCAACTGTAAGGACTGCAGCTCTCTAAAGAGTGAGATTCTTGTGCTCATGTACGAAAGTAGCCACCCTTTGGTGAAGACCATTCATGAACTGCTCGAGTAGAATGAGTGTCTTTGTCCTTGACCTCTTGGGAACCACATTACTGATCAAAAAGAGCGATGACCCTGGTCTGACCATAGCGATGACCCTGGTCTGAGCCTAGCGATGATCCTGGTCTGAGCATAGCGATGACCCTGGTCTGACCCTAGCGATGACCCTGGTCTGAGCATAGCAATGATCCTGGTCTGAGCCTAGCGATGACCCTTGTCTGACCCTAGCGATGGCCCTGGTCTGACCCTAGCGATGGCCCTTGTCTGAGCATAGCGATGACCCTGGTCTGACCCTAGCGATGGCCCTTGTCTGAGCATAGCGATGATCCTGGTCTGAGCCTTGCGATGACCCTGGTCTGACCCTAGCGATGACCCTTGTCTGAGCATAGCGATGATCCTGGTCTGAGCCTAGCGATGACCCTGGTCTGAGCCTAGCGATGACCCTGGTCTGAGCCTAGCGATGACCCTAGCGATGACCCTGGTCTGAGTCTAGCGATGACCCTGACCCTGGTCTGAGCCTAGCGATGACCCTGGTCTGAGCCTAGCGATGACCCTGACCCTGGTCTGACCCTAGCGATGATCCTGGTCTGAGCCTAGCGATGATCCTGGTCTGAGCCTAGCGATGACCCTGGCCTGACCCTAGCGATGACCCTGACCCTGGTCTGAGCATAGCGATGATCCTGGTCTGAGCCTAGCGATGATCCTGGTCTGAGCCTAGCGATGATCCTAGTCTGACCATAGCGATGACCCTGGTCTGAGCCTAGCGATGACCCTGGCCTGACCCTAGCGATGACCCTGGCCTGACCCTAGCGATGACCCTGGTCTGAGCCTAGCGATGACCCTGGTCTGAGCCTAGCGATGACCCTGGTCTGACCCTAGCGATGACCCTGGTCTGACCCTAGCGATGATCCTGGTCTGAGCCTAGCGATGACCCTGGCCTGACCCTAGCGATGACCCTGGCCTGACCCTAGCGATGACCCTGGTCTGACCCTAGCGATGACCCTGGTCTGAGTCTAGCGATGACCCTGACCCTGGTCTGAGCATAGCGATGATCCTGGCCTGACCCTAGCGATGAACCAACCCGGCTGGCTTCCGGGTTGGAGGCGCTGTGTTAAGAAGCAGTGCGGCTTGGTTGGGTTGTGCTTCGGAGGACGCATGGCTTTCGACCTTCGTCTCTCCCGAGCCCGTACGGGAGTTGTAGCGATGAGACAAGATAGTAATTACTAACAATTGGCTACCATGAAATTGGGGAGAAAAAGGGGGTCAAAAAAAAAAAAAATAATAATAAAGAAAATGTTACCTTTCTAAATATGTGATTTCTAATGTAGAGCAGACAACCGCCTTTATGTTTAATTAAAGTCAATAATATTCTCCATCTAGTGTAATGATCCTAATGGGTCTGGGTACAGAGAGGTCAAGGCGAGAAGCCATTCCTCTCTTCGCCAATGATTACCAAGAGATGCCATCACCTATATAATGGCTGTGAGGGATGAAGTCTGGTGTCATCTACCTACCAAATGGTGCTCTGCTCTCCTGGACTCACAATTGACCTGGTTCTGCATTTACTGTATCTGGGTCTGATTAGGTATAACACAGCATCTATAAGACACTGGGTCTGGTTAGGTATAACACAGGATCTATAAGACACTGCGTCTGGTTAGGTATAACACAGGATCTATAAGACACTGGGTCTAGTTAGGTATAACACAGCATCTATAAGACACTGGGTCTGGTTAGGTATAACACAGGATCTATAAGACACTGGGTCTGGTTAGGTATAACACAGCATCTATAAGACACTGGGTCTGGTTAGGTATAACACAGGATCTATAAGACACTGGGTCTGGTTAGGTATAACACAGGATCTATAAGACACTGGGTCTGGTTAGGTATAACACAGCATCTATAAGACACTGGGTCTGGTTAGGTATAACACAGCATCTATAAGACACTGGGTCTGGTTAGGTATAACACAGGATCTATAAGACACTGGGTCTGGTTAGGTAATACACAGCATATATAAGACACTGGGTCTGATTAGGTATAACACAGCATCTATAAGACACTGGGTCTGATTAGGTATAACACAGGATCTATAAGACACTGGGTCTGGTTAGGTATAACACAGCATCTATAAGACACTGGGTCTGATTAGGTATAACACAGCATCTATAAGACACTGGGTCTGGTTAGGTATAACACAGGATCTATAAGACACTGGGTCTGGTTAGGTATAACACATCATCTATAAGACACTGGGTCTGGTTAGGTATAACACAGCATCTATAAGACACTGGGTCTGATTAGGTATAACACAGCATCTATAAGACACTGGGTCTGGTTAGGTATAACACAGCATCTATAAGACACTGGGTCTGGTTAGGTATAACACAGCATCTATAAGACACTGGGTCTGGTTAGGTATAACACAGCATCTATAAGACACTGGGTCTGGTTAGGTATAACACAGGATCTATAAGACACTGGGTCTGGTTAGGTATTACACAGCATCTATAAGACACTGGGTCTGGTTAGGTAATACACAGCATCTAAAACACAGTCACCAAAAGCACTCACAAACTTTTACAGATGCAGATCCTGTCGGGCTGTATCACCGCCTGGTACGGAAACTGCTCCGCCCACAACCGTAAGGCTCTCCAGAGGGTAGTGAGGTCTGCAAAATACATCACCGGGTGCTAACTACCTGCCCTCCAGGACACCTACACCACCCGATGTCACAGGAAGGCCAAAAAGATCATCAAGGACAACAACCACCCGAGCCACTGCCTGTTCACCCCACTTTCATCCAGAAGGCGAGGTCAGTACAGGTGCATCAAAGCTGGGACCGAGAGACTGAAAAACAGCTTCTATCTCAAGGCCATCAGACTGTTAAACAGCCATCACTAACATTGAGTGCCTACTGCCAACATACTGACTCAACTCCAGCCACTTAAATAATGGAAAAATGTATGTAATAAATGTATCACCAGTCACTTTAAACAATGCCACTTCATACAATGTTTACATACACTACAATACTCATGTGGTGACAGCATGATGATGTGGGGATGTTTTTCAGCGGCAGAGACTGGGAGACTAGTTAGGATCGAGGGAAAGATGAACGGAGCAAAGTACAGAGAGATCCTTGATGAAAACCTGCTCCAGAGCGCTCAGAACCTCAGATTGGGGTGAAAGTTCACCTTCCAACAGGACAACGACCCTAAGCACACAGCCAAGACAACGCAGGAGTTGCTTAGGAACAAGTCTCTGAATGTCCTTGAGTGGCCCAGCCAGAGCCTGGACTTGAACCTGATCTAACATCTCTGGAGAGACCTGAAAATAGCTGACCACCTGACAGACCTTGAGAGGATCTGCAGAGAAGAATGGGAGAAACTCCCAAATACAGGTGTGCCAAGCTTGTAGCGTCATACCCAAGCTGTAATCGCTGCCAAAGGTGCTTCAATGAAGTACTGAGTAAAAGCAGCAGCTGATGATGACATGTCTACCTAACACTCAGCGAGATTGAGCCATCTAAACCTCAATCACACACACACACACACACACACACACACACACACACACACACACACACACACACACACACACACACACACACACACACACACACACACACACACACACACACACACACACACACACACACACACACACATAGCCACACACACACACACACACACACACACACACACACACACACACAACCACCTACTCAACTCCCGCCTCGTCTGTCTGTAATTTCCGTGGTGTTTGGGAAATAGCGAGTAATAAAAAACATGGGTTTCCAGCCAAGCCCAGATTTATACAGTTGTATTTTTGAGCATTAGATACTTATTTAAGGGGAACACACACACAGGAGCCCCTAAGCGTATTCCCTAAAGTAAGCTTAGTGAAAACCTGACAAAGATGTCTTTATTCCAACTCTCTCTCTTTCCCTTTCCACCTCTCTCTCTCTCTCTCTCGCTCTCTCTCTCTCGCTCTCTCGCTCTCTCGCTCTCACAAAGCGCACCACACACAGTCTGTCTGCATATTAGTTCTAGACAAGAAACCATGCTGACTCAGTGTTGTGAATTATTCTGTTAACATTTGCTCTAGTCTTTAATCATTTGGGACCGACCACCTCGATTTGGTCTTACGTAGCAAAATTTGAAATCGTTTTTTTTTTTTTTTACATTGCATAGAAGTGGAGACTCTAGAAAATTGTATATCATACAACTGCAGTTGAGGAACAATGGGAAAGTCGTTTTGCTTTGAAAGTTGATAAACTCGTAACCCCGCTTTTGAGAAAATTGCCCTTGAATGTTTTGGTACCTACTAGAGAGCTGTTCTTTGTCTACACCCATTCAGCATCGTTCACACCCTCTTAAGCCTTTGCCCCGCCCATCTCTTTAAGAATTCACATGTGAGGCCATGTGCTAAACAGAGTGAGTAAGGTAGTAAACAACCAAAGCTTTCAAGACTAAAAGTGGTAAAAGTAGTAGCCTACAATAAGGAAAAAATTAAAATAAACTATCTAGTCTTTGGTCTATATCCTAATCTGACTTTGGTGCAGGTCCTGTTGTTTTTCACATTACCGTCTCTGGTAAACACACACTATATAAAATAAAATCGATGTTTATTTGTTACATTCACAGAATGTATACGGTACTGTGAAATGGTTACTTATGGTTACACATATTATTAAATGATTACCCAGACACACTTGTCTAAATTGATCATGTGAAATAAATGCTATAACCCCCAGCCACATCTAGCTGGATGGGTCACTATTGTCTAGACATGTTCACATGTTCATGAAATACTATAGATGACCGTAATCACCCCCAGACACACCTAGCTGGAGGGGTCACTGTTGTCTAGACATGTTCATGAAATACTATAGAGGGCCGTAACCCCCCCCCCCCCCCTAGCCACATCTAGCTGGATGGGTCACATTTAACTCTGTTTTGTTTGTAGCTACATGTTGTTTAGATGACCGTAACCCCCCCCCCCCCCCCCCCCAGCCACATCTAGCTGGATGGGTCACTATAGTGACACCAGACTGGAACCATTTAACTCTGTTTTGTTTGTAGCTACATGTTGTTTGGCCAGCGTTGTGTCAAGTCACTCCGGTTCACACTGAAATACTGGGCAGAAAGTAGCCATCACTTTTTCTCTCGTTAGTACCTGCTAAATTCAGGGCATCAATATTGTTGAGAAAAGTAGCGAAACTTTTGTAGTTCTCGATGGCTAACGTTATCTTTCAAAAACAGCACGGTAGAAAGGACTGTCAACACATACTGAGCAGCTCACGTTATAGACAGAAGCCAGCTACATGGCAGACCAATCAGAACTCATCTCTCGGCTTGTCCAGCCCATCCATTATCTTAGCCAATCATGGCTATCGGGAAGATTCCTGTCTTTTTCCGTGGCTAAACCAACTAGGCTCGTAATTTAACAATTTTATTTTGTATTTACGGATGGAATACAAGTTTGTTATTAAGGCACATGAAAGTTCACATGTTCCAGATGACATTTCTGCCAACAAAAAAAACAAATTTTGGTTAAAAAGTTCAATTTATCCCTTCTTTCAATTTTAACCAAACAAGCTATTAATAAAATGATGTTTACATTCAAATGCCTCTCCTGTAAAGTAGTGATGTGCGTCATACGCCTAGTTTCCTGAAACGAGTCACATGTCTGCTATTTAACTGGATGTGAGGAAGAAGAGTCCCTGGGCCGGTTTTCATGAAGAGTCACGGAGTAGGAGTGCTGATCTAGGATCAGTTTGGCCTTTTCAGATAATAATGAATACGATTATATGCTATGCATAGGGGGACCTGATCCAGTATTCCTACTTGGAGACGCTTTGTGAATACGGGACTTTTGGCTTCTCTCTCAGAAGACAATTGTAAATGATGCTTTCGTCAGAGTGACGCCTCCGAAAGAGATCCAACGACAAGACAGGAATCATGGTGGAAATCAATTGTAATACTCCGACTGTACTTATTCTAGTTCTGCTGTAGATGGCTCTGTCTGCGTTGTGCTACTTCCACAAACAACACTCTGTTTCGCTGTATACTGCAGGATCCTGGTCAGAACTAGTGCACTAAATGCAGTGGGGTCTGAAATGATTGACAACCTTGATAAAGATGAGCAATAACGACGGTATAAAATAAATAATTAAAATACTGTATTTGTATAAAATAATATAATTTCCAAATTTTGGGGGGGGGGGGGGGGCATACAATATTATACAAAATTAAAATAGGGACATTCTATTATTTTATGCTAATTGCTCAGAGAAATATATATTTTTTTCAATCTCAAAAAGGTAGGGGTCAAAATTATTGACACCCATTTTCAATACCTTTCACCTTGTGAAGACAGCCTTTTTCAAAAATGTTGGAAAAAATATCTTAGATCCAGATTCCAGATTCCACCATACAGAATCAATCCAGATCCCAGATTCCACCATATCGAATCAATCCAGAGCCCAGTTTCCAGATTCCACCATACAGAATCAATCCAGATCCCAGTTTCCAGATTTCACCATACAGAATCAATCCAGATCCCAGACTCCAGATTCCACCATACAGAATCATTCCAGATCCCAGATTCCAGCATACAGAATCAATCCAGATCCCAGTTTCCAGATTTCCCCATACAGAATCAATCCAGATCCCAGACTCCAGATTCCACCATACAGAATCATTCCAGATCCCAGATTCCAGCATACAGAATCATTCCAGATCCCAGATTCCAGCATACAGAATCAATCCAGATCCCAGTTTCCAGATTCCACCATACAGAATCAATCCAGATACCAGATCCCAGATTCCACCATACAGAATCAATCCAGATCCCAGACTCCATATTCCACCATACAGAATCAATCCAGATCCCAGATTCCACCATACAGAATCAATCCAGAGCCCAGTTTCCAGATTCCACCATACAGAATCAATCCAGATCCCAGATTCCACCATACAGAATCAATCCAGATCCCAGACTCCAGATTCCACCATACAGAATCAATCCAGATCCCAGATTCCACCATACAGAATCAATCCAGATCCCAGACTCCATATTCCACCATACAGAATCAATCCAGATCCCAGATCCCAAATTCCACCATACAGAATCAACCTAGATCCCAGATTCCACCAT